>NC_089372.1:6392500-6404168 GCF_033870435.1 Sordaria macrospora | reverse complement strand
AGAACGCTGACTTGATCCCGGCTGCAAAGCATGCAAAGCATCGCAGTCATTCCATCTTTTCCATCGTCGACATGGCTGGCAATGCCTCCAGCCTGACATCTCCCGAGCTCAACGCTTACGAACGCTGCGCTCCAATTTTCATCAATGTTCAGTCGTGAGCTCAAGTCACATTGTGACATTTTTGCCCTTTTGTGAGTTCCCGCTCCTCCCGCCCGAACCGCACGGCCGCACAACAGAACGGATGAACGAATGAACGAACGAACGAACGCCTTCCATTCCCGTTGGAGCTCGGAGCGGACTCAAAGAAGCGCTGACTGGCATCAGCGTCAGACAGCCAGGCCCCAAGCGCCGGAAATCGCCTTGACCCTTGGGCCACTGCAGGGAGTGGATGTGTCCAGACGGTGGAGGATTGTGAGCCAAGGAAGAAGTTGGCGTGAAACTTGTTGGTGGGAATCGCACCCCCTTGAGATTGCTTGATGCCCTTGCGAGGGACGGGGTGGTCAGGCTGCGTTTGAAGGCAGGCAGGGAGGGAGAGGTCTGAGGTGATAGGTGTGGAGAAGAGGTCGCCGCCAGTAGCACGGCCAGCACCACCAGATGGGGGATAATCGTCGGAAGGCTTCGAGTTGGAATTGGAGTTGCGCTTATTTTGAGGTGGTTGTTGGTTGTATGCCTTAGGTGGGTGTGACGATTGGGAAGAGGCAGGAGAAGGCTTGCTGCCAGTGCCCCTGTAAGGCGCGAAGGGGTTTGAAGGTGATGGGGCCACCATAGGTGTAGTGACGGCCATTTTCGGACTCGTCTTGCTGATAGGCCTTGGTGCCGTCTTGTACAGCTCGTCGGGGTTGATGTCGCTGATGACGGTATCTCTAGCTGAGAGGTTGCCGGCGTCGTCTGATGTTGTCGCCGCTCGGACGTTGGTACTTGCGCCCGCGTCCGCACCCGAACTTTCTGGAGTCGACTCTTTTTGGGTTAACGATCCTCGCCAGTCTGGTGCAAGAGGATAGTAATGTCGTTTGGCACGTATTGATTCTGGTATTATCGCCAAGCTGACTGCTTGTTGGATCTGTAGCAATGTCGTTAGCCACAGCAACAAGAGCCATGCTGTCGGCGTGCTGTGCCGTTGTCTCTCGGTGTTGATGATTCCAATCATATTGGATATCGTTCAACAGGTAAATATGTTCAAAGAGAGAAAAGAGAAGAAGAAGAAGAGTATATCATGACACTTGACCGCGAAGGGAGAGAAGGGGAAGCTCTGTAAGAAGGACATTGTGTTGTTTATGTAGGTATGTCGGACTCGGGGTTCGAGTCAGTCAACATGTTCCCACGATTGACTTTCCCTTTGCCCTCATCGTGGCGGTTTCTGTCGCTTTCAGATGTGTGCCTCGTCCCCCTCCTTCACGCTGAAGCCCTACAGTTCTCATTCTGTCTCTCCGGTCATCTGTAAACCACATTGTCGACCCAAGCAGGACAGAATCCCCTTTCGATGCGTACCACAACATCTCCAACTCCAACACTCCCAATACAGAGTAAACATCCAATTGTGCCATGTATCGTGTTGGAATGTGATCATTGTCTTGATCTGTCTCAACCACTCGGTATAACACTACCCCGACCCGACCCGTAGTCTCAGAACCACCATACAAGGAATGTTCACTCAGTTCACTCACTTCACTCACATAGGTATGGTAGGTAGCTTCACCAAGGCTCGCGAGCCTTCTGCTCTTCTCTTCTCGCAGTCAGTCCAGAACCCCAATTGCCACGGGGCACTATCGGTTCTCGATGTTGGGTGAGAAGTGAGGTGGCGCTCCAGTGAAAAGCTTCCAGAAGGCTTCGATCACCAAAAGTTGGAAACAGAGGATATAAACGTGCGGTGGCGGTTTGTTTCGAGTTTTAACCCTATTTGGAAAGAGAGAAACAAAAGAGAAGGATGTCGAATCGTAGAAAGAAGAGGAATGTTTCGAAACAAAAAGTGGGTTTTGGTAAGCAATGTTAGGTACCGTGCGCTCGGGCTCAGGGGTCTTCGGTGAGAAGTCGAGGATATTAGGTGTAGGTAAAGGGTCGGTGCGTTTGACCGGCGATTGAAGTCTAGATCTTTCGTGGAGAGTAGGTGAACTTCGGCTTGGTGAACAGACCGCGTGACCGACCGTGTGGAAAATGTTTCGGTTCGTTTCGTTTCAAACTCCGGGTCCGCGTAGATGATAAACAATATTCGAAAGAGATATCTCTGGTAGGAAGAGAAGAAAGAAAAGGGTCCAAGGAAGAGAAGAGAGGATTGTGTGTAGTGTCAAGCAAGGATGCAAGCTTCGAAAATTGACTCGAGTGCGTTGGGAGATCAGAATTTGGAGGAAAACATCACTCTTGCCCACAGGCAACATTCAACCTCCATCCTTCCTCCCGGAGCTCCCATAGTTTCCATGCTTGAAGCTCCCCCAAAGAGCTAAAGAAGGCACCTCATGGTAAGGCAGGCACAGCTCGTCCCCTTGACCCGCTTGGATCATCAAGACTCCGGTTGGGACACCGCATAGACATCCCCATTCCATGCTTGTGCTCGTCTTGGCGCTTGGGGACAAAAGAAAATGTTTGAAGTAAACTTCGGAAGAAGATGAAAGAAAGATCATGGTCGCGGGGCATGGAATTGACCAAGCTCTTATCTTATCGGGAATCGCACGCCAGCGGCCGGCGGGTGACCGCACTAACTGATATTGGCACTATTTTGTTAAGCATCCCGCGCATTATCACCTTATCTCCAGCCACACACTAACAGCGTGTTAGCATGCTGAGATATATGCATTTAAAACGCACGTGTGATGCACTAACACTCTATCAGCATGCAGCTCGACACTCCCGATTCCATCGAGACATATTCACATTTCACGATGGATTCCCGTCTCGACGATGGGCATTGATTTCGAACACTTTTCACGTGTAAGTCGACGGATAATAATAGCGCAAACTTCATCCGAGGGTTTATCGTTGAGTGAGCCTTAGCTCACTGTCACCCAAGGGGAAGATGCCGAATTCGATGAGTGTCTCCATGCGCGTTTCACTCTCTTTCCAGCCTCTGCTTATTGAATGATAGGTACATGGTGCATGATGAACCGTTTACTCACAATGATCTTTCTAGATGAAGCATCGATGCCGTTGATATCTTTTCCTCGCCCGGGAATCAGAAATGCAAAACCAGGTAGCTACCCACATACCGAACGCAAGCAGGACGCCATCATGTCAATAGCAAAGCTGGGGCTGAACAGGCTGCCATGACAATTGGCTAGGCCGTCGTGGTGATCTTGCCATTCGCCGACTTTATTGTGAATCAGCACATTCGAATTCTGCCCAACTAACACAACTAACCGGCCTCCATCCATCTTTTCTGCGGTGGCACAAAATGGCCAGTTCGCAGCCTTACCCACCCCGTGGGCCGATGGACAACTCTTCCTTCCCAGGACATCATTCCTGATATCTCCACTTGTCTGAACGCTGTCCTAGGCATTTCAAAACACCTTCACCTTCTTTCTGGTCGAGCATACTTACCACTCCAATTCTTCGAACTCTTCGACGGACAAAGACAAAAAAAAACATGCAACGATACACCTACGAGCCCCTCCCTCCCTCTCATATCCGCCTACTAACAATTTCCACGGGAGAAAACGACCAGCTATACGCCACCATCCGTCCCGTCCCCTTCGATGAGAAGAATCCCCCAACTTACTCGGCCCTCTCCTACGTCTGGGGTACAGCAGGGTTCACTACCGCTATGAAATGCAATGGCAACACGGTTTTATACATCACTCCCACGCTGGACGAAGCGCTACGCAACGTGGCCACCCTACTTCGCGATCGAGAGTCCATTTGGGTCGACCAGATCTGCATCAACCAGCAGGATCTGGAAGAGCGGTCGCAGCAGGTCGGGATGATGACAGGTATCTACCAATGCGCCAGCAAGACCCTCGCCTATCTCGGACCGCCAACTCCGACAACGGCGCTTGCAATTGATCTTATCAGGCGTGTCGGGACTATCGCAAGAAAGATGGCTGGTGAGATCTTCCTCCAGGATCGAGAGGAGAGGAATCGCGGCCTTGCTTCCCTCATGACCAAGGAGGAGATCAGCATCGAGGAGTCAGAAAAGCTCGGTATATCGTTCCGCGACCTTGCATCCTGGGATGCGCTCATTGAGTTTTATGACCGCCCCTGGTACGAGCGAATTTGGATTGTCCAGGAAATGCTACCCAGCCGCAGCGGATTCGTGATTGTTGGGACTCTTTCTGTCTCTTGGGAGTCCGTAAAAGGTGCAGCGCTATGGCACTTCTTCAAGGCTGGCGCGGTTCCTAAGCGGCATAAACCATCTGTTAGAGGCATTGAGCTAACTGCAAACATGGATTTGCCTTGGGACTGGCGAGGTAAGTACAATCGTCCATGCCCTTGAACATTATGTTTATCATCCCGCTAACCGGTTCGGTTCTGTTGCTTGGTGCTAGTGGGTGTTGGGTGCGTTAAAGAGCTTGCCGGTCGAAGGGTCATGCCCACTTTTCGATGGGAGCTATCACGGCTGCTCGCCATGTTCCGACGGAGGAAAGCAACCGATCCAAAAGACAAGGTGTATGCGCTTCTCGGCCTGAGCGAGTTTGACTTGGGAATGGGTTACTTCACAATCGACTACGCCAAGGACGTCAAAACAATCTTTACTGACACGGCCAGGGCGATCCTCAAAGGAGACAGTGACCGAAAGAAGCCGAATCTCGACATTATCCTTCAGGCACGCCGCACTACCTGCAAGTGTGAGGTTGATGCCGAGCCTCAGGCCGGTGAGTGGCCAAGCTGGGTTCCTGACTGGCGACAGCATTCGGGGACGGGATGCACATGGGGCATCGGCGAAGACTTTGAAGAATGGCACGACGAGCATGCCGCCGGTAAGCATGTCGAAGAGCTGAGTGATATTGCCTCGAACCCTTTCGCTCTTGTGACGCGGGGGGTAGTCCTGGGACGAGCGGTCTACGTGAGCCCTTATCGCCATTTCAGCGACATGGCTCAACAAGGCCGCATGCGAGAAGCTCGGGACGAATTTTTGGGCATGGTGTCCTCCTATCCAACTGGTCAAGATGTCGACATTGCCTTTGCCATGACAATGGTCGGCGGAGTTCTGCCCAAATCAATCACGGACCGGGGACATACTGATCGGTGGTATGTGGACAATTATCTCAATTGCATTGACATCCTATCGATGCCAAACGGCACAACCGAAGAGGACCAGCTGCGGGATACCAAAGTGATAGAGTACTGGCTGGCTGGTTTCGAGGACAGTTGGTATCAGATCGCCCAAAACGCGTACTGCGAGAGGAGATGGTATGTCCTCGACACCAACCACGTTGGGTTGGGAAACCATCGCATGCAGCAAGGGGACGTTGTCGCCAAGTTGGTCGGCCTGAGCATGCCCTGTGTTCTTAGGCCTTTGGCCAACGGAAAAGATTATCAATTCATCGGGTGAGTTGGCCCATGAAAGGGCGGCATCTAACTGTTCGTGCTGACCGTTGTGGCTTGTAGTGAGGCGTATTGTCACGGTGAGATGGCTGGTCTCGGCAAAGGGGTCCCGCCGGGTGTTGATATTCCTGCGAAGCATTCGCTCCAGAAGATCGTGATTGTCTAGAACGACTGTCGATCACGATATCTGTCAGTATACGGTTTCGATTTTGGAAAGATATTGTGCTTGGTCGACGGCGGGTGTAAACTGTGAATCGCAAGAAATCTCCGAGAGAACTGAAGTGCGTGAGGGTGTGGAAAGATGTCCGGTGAACAACGAAGTTGAAGGAGCAAGATGGTCAGTACTAGCTGTGGAAATTTTTCTCGTCTTCGCACACCTGGGCAGCCACGTGAGAGGGCGCCTTCAGTACCTACCAGTAGGTAGAGTGACTCCTTCCCTCTCTCCATCCCACCCACTTCCATGAATCGTTCTTACCTTTCTTCTTCTCTTCCAATCTCTCCCCTCTGATATGCAGGGCCGGACCCCCGCGGAACAAAAATAGAAGGAAAAAAAAGAAATAGTTAAACAAAAGAAAAGGGAACTGAACATGATCGGTCTAAAAGACGCCAACATACTAGCAGGCACTTTCCATTGTTTCCTTCCAAGACTCCCAATACTGGGGAAAGCTGCCCCTCACTCGGCCCCTAGTGAAATCCAGTCCAAACTCTGGTGACCAGACCCATAACCAGACCCGGCCCATCCATGATTTTTGTTCGCAACTTCCTTCCTTAACCCCCGCCGAATCCGACTCTGACTCCCTCCGACTTCGCCAAGGCAAGGCAAACAGCGCAACTCCTATCGTAATCCAGACTTCAGTTACCTACCTCTACTTAAATTCAAATCCACCCCGAGGTCCCGTCATCCATGGTCTGGTCGTTCTAGCCTAAAACTAGAACTAGGTACATACCTAACCTGACGTTATGTACCTCCTCCGATGACCCAAATCTCGTAGCTGTCACGACAAGACCTCAACTGCCTCTAATGGAGTCGCCCGCTCGAGTCTGGACTGGATTCTGTTGGGTTTCATGTCCCGTCCGTCCAGTTCAGTTTTGACATGCGTCGAGCCATGGCGGGAAATGGAATCCATGCTTTTGTGAAACATCAATCAATCTACGCGGCCGGGATCCTGGGTAGTGGTAGGTGGTACCTGTGATACACTATATCGGAGAAGATAAGATAGAATTTCTAGAGTTGCGTTTGAATTGATTACTACCTCTACCAGGGAATCCGAGGAAACGAACCGAAGGCAGTGTTGTTGTTGTTGTCGACGTCAAACGGGAGGCAGTGATGTCTGATTTCAGAACCACAAAAGTCCTTATCGTATCTCCTTATCCGTTTTGTTATCAATATCTTATCTTTCAGTTATCAAACTACACGCACTCACTGCATGAGCAAGGGGCTGCTTCCATTGGTTCAGGGGGATAATGTCATACTAACATTATTAAGGGGCGTGCTGTTAGCGTGGCCACCCTATCTCTATTTTAAAGAGGCATTATACTAGCAAAATATTAGCGCCTCTGATTATCTTCTCCCAAAAGTGCACCGAAAGGCTCTAACTTACTAACATCCCAACTCTTAAGTCTGCGCATGCCACGGTCTTTTAGCTTCATGAACTCTCGATGTTGGATCGATCCCTCATTGGAACGACGGGCAAGTTGACGACAAGTTGCTTTGATATCCGAGCGAAGGGAGCAAATGAAGGGAATATGCAGACCAAGGACGAAAGACCGGATAGACCTGTTCGTCCATTGTTGTTGGTTTCCCCGAACAGCCAACGCCGACGCCAACAGCTTGTTGGGTCATGGGAGATACGAGTCTTGGACCTTGGTCATATGTATGTCCTCGGACACCCAACCCCCCTTCCTTCTCTCCTTGAAAAGAAACGCGGGGAGAACGAAGAACATGATTTTCTGCAAAGTGAGCCGGTTGAATAATGAATCGTGTCATATTCATCAACAAACGAAAGCAAAAGCACCGCCACCAATATCTGACGAGAAAGTTTCAAAAATAGAAATACAACGTATATAATCTTTGCATCCGAAATATCTTCCAAATCCCAATTGCTGCGCTAGCCCCCCTTTTCTCCTGACCGGCTTCTTAACAAGTCTCTGGCCGCTTTTTTCCAGTTTTCCAACGCATGGGTATTTCTCTTCTTTTCCCTCCCTTTCTCCGCCTCCCTTTCTTTTCATGACTTGAAGTCTTTCCTCCGCGGAAAGCCCCTGGATGTAAAACGTATTCGTGGCAAGGAAATACAGCGTAGTAGTGATGTAACAGATGTACAAAGAAATGAACGTAGGTAGTAAAACAAACTTCGAAGGAAAACGTTCGAAGGTCCAATGCGGCGAAACGTGTAAACTTTCGCGTTTAGAAGATGGCGGCTGAAAGCTTGTTAAGAGCATCAGCCGGGCTGGCCCAGAAGGCAAGGGCGATGATGATGTAGAGTCCCATAAGCTGTTGTCACAAGCGTTAGCAACCGTTTCCACAACTCTCAAGAGAACTTTCCTCGAAAGGGGAGAAAACTCACCATAGCACCCTCCAAGTAATTGGACTTTCCATCCTGCACCGTGTACGTAACCACCATAACCGACAAGGCAAACGCGATCGTCTCAAAGGTCTCGAAATGAAGCGTCATCGGCTGTCCAATGGCCCAACCCAACAGAACCAAAGACGGGGTAACCAAAAGGGCAATCTGAATGCTGGATCCAATCGCCACACCCATGGCCAAATCCATCTTGTTCTTGACCGCCACCACACAAGCCGTCACATGCTCGGCCGCGTTTCCAACAATCGGGATAAGAATAAGACCAATGAACGTCTTGCTTACGATGGCGCCCGAGGCAGCGATGTCGTCGATTGAGGCGACCATGTAATCAGCCGCGTAGGAAATAATGACAGTGGCGATGAGGACCAAAGGGCGGACCAGGGCGAGAGGATGGGATCCTCCTCGGGATCCGAGAGACTAACGTCGCCCACATGTGTTGGGCCTCGGGCTCAAACAACTTCCTTGTCGGCTGCGCAGGACAAAGAAGAGGTAGGCGCAGTCCAGGATCAAGAGAATGACGGCGACCACGGAGAGAATCAAGATACTGATCGGTGATGACTCTTCCTTTCAGTGTCTTGAGACGTTGTAGAGGGCTGCCGGGATGATCAGGAGCAACGATTACGGTCATCATACAGGTGATCTGAGTTCCCGTCGCAAGTTTGGAGATTGTTTAAGACTGTTCTGGTGCCGTACCTTGGAGATTCGCGCATGTTGAGCGGTGCCGGTATTACCGGTCTGGAGGTTGGGACATTCAAGACGACAAGTGCCTTGTGCAAGGTAGCCTGGCGAGCTTCTTCTTCTTGGAACGAGAAGCTCGCCCGATTTCGCCGGCGCGGACAACGGGCAACGAGACTGGCTGATATCCGAAGGAATTGGGATCCTAGATTAGGTTTGGTCAGCGGCGGAGGCGGAGGGAGCTCTTCGGTCGCGAGGATGACGGCCCCGCCTCTAATAATAGGGAACCCCTTGACCGCTGAGGCTGGACCGCCGATTGACCTTGGGCCGAAAGTCGGGGTTCTCTTCCCGTCTTGTGGAACGTCTCTTCGGTGAGCCGACCCTGAACCGCTGGCGAGAGGATGGATGGCGAAGGGCGATCTTGATGCACCGCAATCTGGGGTGCTCGGGCAGGGCCCTCCATTGCGAAATCTCGTTTCCCGCGCTTGACAGCTCCAACGGTGTTGCGAAGACGAGAGCTGGGATCCAGGCTGGGACCCAGTACTTATGGGGCGCGTTCGACGCCCATGCAGAGTTTATGTGTTCTGCTGGTGCGCACTCTTACTGGGCTCGTCCCCGTCATTCCAACGGTGGTCTGTTCATCTGGATCTCGGGGTAGCTCTACGATTGACTGAGACTGGGGTTGGATCTGCGGCTGTGGACATTACACCTTCGTAAGGTACGTTCGGTCATGGAGAACGAAGCTGCACCGCCGAGCTTCCGCGGGTATCGGGGTTCGTCATTGTGGATGCCAGGAGGCGCAACGTTGGCTTCGTCTGGATTTCGGCGCTTTGCGGAGTGAGGGTAACAAGGCCGGCGGCGGAGCTGCAGGGTAACGAGCTTAGTATGACTTCAAATGTTGAAGACGGCTGGCAGCGGCGAAGTCCGTTGGGATTCGCAGTCCCGCGGTTGGCTGTTTATTGCGCGACATTAATGCTAGCTAGCAATCGGGATTCCTGTTCGCGACTGGACGTGGACTGGATCGGACTGGACAGCCGACCAAACACCATAGGGTATATCGGAAAGCATGGGATAGTGACGAATGAATGGAGATTCTAGGAGAATTGAACAAGCAGCAGCTTGATATGGAGCGAGCTAGTAGTTTAGGAAAAGTGTAATTGCCCATGCGCCGACCAAAAAGACGAATCTGGCTGCGAGACAATTAGACCGGTGATCGAAATGGGCACTGAACTGTCTTGGAGGACAGTATCAGGCCGAAAGGAGGTCAACATAGAATGGACGCCAATGACGATGGTTGGGCGGCGTAGTTCTTATGATGTTGCCGAACATTGGATTGAAATGTTGTTCTGAGGTGCTCGACAGTAGTAGTTCTCGTACCTCACTTGATGTCGCATTCGTCGCTATGTAGGTATTGGTGTGTCAATTTGTGTTACTACGTGTTCTCGTTACCAACCTGGCGATCTTGCTCATTACCGAGCGAGGCTTCTCGTCGCAATCGAGGTTTTTTGAAACAATACTGCAAAAGAAGAAAGAAAATAAAAATGCCGAGATACATAGCTTTTCATTGTTTTCTCGAATAGGGGACAACAAAGGATGATTGCGTGGTGTTGTCGATGGTGGTTTCACCCCGAGTTGTCGTTGCTTGAGACTGGAGGAGCAGCGCCGGACTGCATGGAAAGAGGACCGGGTCGTCGAACAGGAGATATATAATCGAGATGACGCTCGGAACAGTGATCGGTAGCTGCGGATACATCAGACTATATGCAGGCCCCCTCCGTCTGCACAGTGGAGGGAGGATCGATGAGTGGAAGGTCAGCGGCCACTGCAACCGACTGTTTTCATACCCTAAACCGAATCTAAGGTTCATCCGACAGTCGTCTGCCGTTCCAACCCAACGGTACTTGTTTGTAGTGTAGTGATCTGATGAGCTGAAGGAGCGGTGACGTGATCACGACGGCCAGCAAGCACGGATGGGCGTCCAGACACACTTACAGAAAATACGGTGCGCGTGAGTAGCCCGGATGAGTTAGGTATCAACGGCCAGCCCTAGGGAACGCCGGTGGAGGTCTTCAAAAATGAACGTAAGCGTGTATCACCAAGTGTCTGTCACTCCACAACCGACCTGATGGGTTGTCACGTTTCATAACAATGTAGGGCACAACTGCGCAGCTGTTCGGTGGAGCCACATGATGACGTGGATTTCCATTGCTGAACAAATCGTCATACTTTCGACGCCGTGGTGAACGGATTGTAGTGGACCTCATGACCGGAGACCACGGGGATTGCGCATGGTAAATGGGCTACAGGCTGGGAGTTGCCGGTACAAAAAGCACCCAACAATCCCAATGTCGGCGCCGTAGCGCTGAAGTCATCTTGCCTGGTCTCGCGGTTGTCACTGGGTCGTTTGAGGAAGGACAGGTCTGTGTTTCCCACCGCACCATTGTCCCTTCCAAGCATGTGCTTCAACGACGCGCGGTCGATCTGGCGCGTGATATGCTTTCTAGGAATGCCAGGTGTAGTATTCTTTTTCACATAACGTTCACTCGAGGGGTCGGCTGCCCAGCGCTGCTCTACTCCAAAGAACCCCATCGAGTCAAGCATCATGGAGGCTTCATCGTTCTGGTCGGCGTGATTGATTGATGAAGCCTTTTCCTGTTCTTCGGTTTCACTGGTAGGCATGACCTTTGAAGGGCCGGTTCGCGAAGATGGCCGAGGACTTGCACCCCGTCCTGATCTCTCAGTCGTTCGTGGAGTCGGCGATCCGGAACCGAGGCGCCGCGGATGTAGTTGATTGGCGGATCAGTACTGGTATGCGCGCACTTCCTTTTTTTTTTTTTTTTTTGCTCTCCGGGGTGGATCCTTGAGGAGAACGAGGGCCATCCTTGCAGTTGATGGTGATCAGAACACTCCATCTGTACTGGCCGGCCATGACCTTCCTT
>NC_089372.1:6372500-6375000 GCF_033870435.1 Sordaria macrospora | reverse complement strand
CGATTTTTAAAATTTCCCATACTGGGGAATTTCGCGGAAATCGGAAAGTCGCGACTCAGACCGTCGGGTCGCACCTTTCCCAGACTAGCGGTCGGAGGGTATACAAGAAGGAGCGATGGAGAGCAATGGGAAAGAGCGAGCAGTAAGACTGCTCGGTCGTTCCCGCCTCCTGCTCTCTCTTAGAGGGGTATGGGTAAGGACGCACAGGGCCTACCCGTTCTGTAAGGTGCTCCCCAGTGGGGGCGCCTTTCATAAACCTTCTGCGGGAGGGCTGCTCTGGCCAGTGGCCTAGGCACCTTCCCGCGGTAACCTGCAAAGGAAACCAAGTTCCAGTTTATGGAGTGTTGTTATCGCGTGGCTTCCTACGGTCTGCCGGGGAGTCAACGTTAACAGCACGAGCCACCTCAGCACCGTTCCAGCAAAGGCCCTGCCTCTGCCGGGCGGCATCTGAGAAGATCCTGCAGGCGCTAGGGAGTACCCCATAAGCGCCGAGGGGTGGGCTCTGTGGATGACTGGCCGTTGGCCAAACTTATCTACAAGCCGCCGGGGGTACCGGCCAGCTGGGGAAGCCTTCGGGCAGAACCTTTTGTGCTGGGCCTCCTCTTGGGGCGCATAGGCGGTGTGCGAGAGACGCTCAGCGTTCTCCCGTCCTCCTGCCGACCGCGCTCTGGGGAATTCAGGAGGGGAAAGCAGATGCGTGTCTCGAGGCAAGAACGGCCCTGCCGATCGAGCTTCGGACCGCCTACCTACGTAACTTAGTGAACTCTTCCGCTCGTTCGCGAGCGGTTAGCCTTCCCAGGCGCACGATAGTTACCTGGTTGATTCTGCCAGTAGTCATATGCTTGTCTCAAAGATTAAGCCATGCATGTCTAAGTTTAAGCAATTAAACCGCGAAACTGCGAATGGCTCATTAAATCAGTTATCGTTTATTTGATAGTACCTTACTACATGGATAACCGTGGTAATTCTAGAGCTAATACATGCTAAAAACCCCGACTTCGGAAGGGGTGTATTTATTAGATTAAAAACCAATGCCCTTCGGGGCTTCCTGGTGATTCATGATAACTTCTCGAATCGCACGGCCTTGCGCCGGCGATGGTTCATTCAAATTTCTGCCCTATCAACTTTCGACGGCTGGGTCTTGGCCAGCCATGGTGACAACGGGTAACGGAGGGTTAGGGCTCGACCCCGGAGAAGGAGCCTGAGAAACGGCTACTACATCCAAGGAAGGCAGCAGGCGCGCAAATTACCCAATCCCGACACGGGGAGGTAGTGACAATAAATACTGATACAGGGCTCTTTTGGGTCTTGTAATTGGAATGAGTACAATTTAAATCCCTTAACGAGGAACAATTGGAGGGCAAGTCTGGTGCCAGCAGCCGCGGTAATTCCAGCTCCAATAGCGTATATTAAAGTTGTTGAGGTTAAAAAGCTCGTAGTGAACCTTGGGCCTAGCCGGCCGGTCCGCCTCACCGCGTGCACTGGCTCGGTTGGGCCTTTCCTTCTGGAGAACCGCATGCCCTTCACTGGGTGTGTCGGGGAACCAGGACTTTTACTCTGAACAAATTAGATCGCTTAAAGAAGGCCTATGCTCGAATACATTAGCATGGAATAATAGAATAGGACGTGTGGTTCTATTTTGTTGGTTTCTAGGACCGCCGTAATGATTAATAGGGACAGTCGGGGGCATCAGTATTCAATTGTCAGAGGTGAAATTCTTGGATTTATTGAAGACTAACTACTGCGAAAGCATTTGCCAAGGATGTTTTCATTAATCAGGAACGAAAGTTAGGGGATCGAAGACGATCAGATACCGTCGTAGTCTTAACCATAAACTATGCCGATTAGGGATCGGACGATGTTATTTTTTGACTCGTTCGGCACCTTACGATAAATCAAAATGTTTGGGCTCCTGGGGGAGTATGGTCGGCAAGGCTGAAACTTAAAGAAATTGACGGAAGGGCACCACCAGGGGTGGAGCCTGCGGCTTAATTTGACTCAACACGGGGAAACTCACCAGGTCCAGACACGATGAGGATTGACAGATTGAGAGCTCTTTCTTGATTTCGTGGGTGGTGGTGCATGGCCGTTCTTAGTTGGTGGAGTGATTTGTCTGCTTAATTGCGATAACGAACGAGACCTTAACCTGCTAAATAGCCCGTATTGCTTTGGCAGTACGCTGGCTTCTTAGAGGGACTATCGGCTCAAGCCGATGGAAGTTTGAGGCAATAACAGGTCTGTGATGCCCTTAGATGTTCTGGGCCGCACGCGCGCTACACTGACACAGCCAGCGAGTACTCCCTTGGCCGGAAGGTCCGGGTAATCTTGTTAAACTGTGTCGTGCTGGGGATAGAGCATTGCAATTATTGCTCTTCAACGAGGAATCCCTAGTAAGCGCAAGTCATCAGCTTGCGTTGATTACGTCCCTGCCCTTTGTACACACCGCCCGTCGCTACTACCGATTGAATGGCTCAGTGAGGCTTCCGGACTGGCCCAGGGA
>NC_089372.1:6315000-6317500 GCF_033870435.1 Sordaria macrospora | reverse complement strand
GCTCGGTCGTTCCCGCCTCCTGCTCTCTCTTAGAGGGGTATGGGTAAGGACGCACAGGGCCTACCCGTTCTGTAAGGTGCTCCCCAGTGGGGGCGCCTTTCATAAACCTTCTGCGGGAGGGCTGCTCTGGCCAGTGGCCTAGGCACCTTCCCGCGGTAACCTGCAAAGGAAACCAAGTTCCAGTTTATGGAGTGTTGTTATCGCGTGGCTTCCTACGGTCTGCCGGGGAGTCAACGTTAACAGCACGAGCCACCTCAGCACCGTTCCAGCAAAGGCCCTGCCTCTGCCGGGCGGCATCTGAGAAGATCCTGCAGGCGCTAGGGAGTACCCCATAAGCGCCGAGGGGTGGGCTCTGTGGATGACTGGCCGTTGGCCAAACTTATCTACAAGCCGCCGGGGGTACCGGCCAGCTGGGGAAGCCTTCGGGCAGAACCTTTTGCTGGGCCTCCTCTTGGGGCGCATAGGCGGTGTGCGAGAGACGCTCAGCGTTCTCCCGTCCTCCTGCCGACCGCGCTCTGGGGAATTCAGGAGGGGAAAGCAGATGCGTGTCTCGAGGCAAGAACGGCCCTGCCGATCGAGCTTCGGACCGCCTACCTACGTAACTTAGTGAACTCTTCCGCTCGTTCGCGAGCGGTTGGCCTTCCCAGGCGCACGATAGTTACCTGGTTGATTCTGCCAGTAGTCATATGCTTGTCTCAAAGATTAAGCCATGCATGTCTAAGTTTAAGCAATTAAACCGCGAAACTGCGAATGGCTCATTAAATCAGTTATCGTTTATTTGATAGTACCTTACTACATGGATAACCGTGGTAATTCTAGAGCTAATACATGCTAAAAACCCCGACTTCGGAAGGGGTGTATTTATTAGATTAAAAACCAATGCCCTTCGGGGCTTCCTGGTGATTCATGATAACTTCTCGAATCGCACGGCCTTGCGCCGGCGATGGTTCATTCAAATTTCTGCCCTATCAACTTTCGACGGCTGGGTCTTGGCCAGCCATGGTGACAACGGGTAACGGAGGGTTAGGGCTCGACCCCGGAGAAGGAGCCTGAGAAACGGCTACTACATCCAAGGAAGGCAGCAGGCGCGCAAATTACCCAATCCCGACACGGGGAGGTAGTGACAATAAATACTGATACAGGGCTCTTTTGGGTCTTGTAATTGGAATGAGTACAATTTAAATCCCTTAACGAGGAACAATTGGAGGGCAAGTCTGGTGCCAGCAGCCGCGGTAATTCCAGCTCCAATAGCGTATATTAAAGTTGTTGAGGTTAAAAAGCTCGTAGTTGAACCTTGGGCCTAGCCGGCCGGTCCGCCTCACCGCGTGCACTGGCTCGGTTGGGCCTTTCCTTCTGGAGAACCGCATGCCCTTCACTGGGTGTGTCGGGGAACCAGGACTTTTACTCTGAACAAATTAGATCGCTTAAAGAAGGCCTATGCTCGAATACATTAGCATGGAATAATAGAATAGGACGTGTGGTTCTATTTTGTTGGTTTCTAGGACCGCCGTAATGATTAATAGGGACAGTCGGGGGCATCAGTATTCAATTGTCAGAGGTGAAATTCTTGGATTTATTGAAGACTAACTACTGCGAAAGCATTTGCCAAGGATGTTTTCATTAATCAGGAACGAAAGTTAGGGGATCGAAGACGATCAGATACCGTCGTAGTCTTAACCATAAACTATGCCGATTAGGGATCGGACGATGTTATTTTTTGACTCGTTCGGCACCTTACGATAAATCAAAATGTTTGGGCTCCTGGGGGAGTATGGTCGCAAGGCTGAAACTTAAAGAAATTGACGGAAGGGCACCACCAGGGGTGGAGCCTGCGGCTTAATTTGACTCAACACGGGGAAACTCACCAGGTCCAGACACGATGAGGATTGACAGATTGAGAGCTCTTTCTTGATTTCGTGGGTGGTGGTGCATGGCCGTTCTTAGTTGGTGGAGTGATTTGTCTGCTTAATTGCGATAACGAACGAGACCTTAACCTGCTAAATAGCCCGTATTGCTTTGGCAGTACGCTGGCTTCTTAGAGGGACTATCGGCTCAAGCCGATGGAAGTTTGAGGCAATAACAGGTCTGTGATGCCCTTAGATGTTCTGGGCCGCACGCGCGCTACACTGACACAGCCAGCGAGTACTCCCTTGGCCGGAAGGTCCGGGTAATCTTGTTAAACTGTGTCGTGCTGGGGATAGAGCATTGCAATTATTGCTCTTCAACGAGGAATCCCTAGTAAGCGCAAGTCATCAGCTTGCGTTGATTACGTCCCTGCCCTTTGTACACACCGCCCGTCGCTACTACCGATTGAATGGCTCAGTGAGGCTTCCGGACTGGCCCAGGGAGGTCGGCAACGACCACCCAGGGCCGGAAAGCTATCCAAACTCGGTCATTTAGAGGAAGTAAAAGTCGTAACAAGGTCTCCGTTGGTGAACCAGCGGAGGGATCATTACAGAGTTGCAAAACTCCAACAAACCATCGCGAATCTTACCCGTAC